>NW_026516985.1:0-7703 GCF_025766255.1 Zychaea mexicana | reverse complement strand
CAGTAGAAGCAGTGGCAGTAGCAGCAGTGGTAGCAGTGGCAGCAGTGACAGTAGCAGCAGCAGCAGTGGCAGTAGCAGCAGTGGTAGCAGTAGCAGCAGTGGTAGCAGTGGCAGCAGTGACAGTAGCATCATTGGCAGCAGCAGTGGTAGCGGCAGTAGCAGCAGTGACAGTAGCAGCAGCAGCAGTGGCAGTAGCAGCAGTGGTAGCAGTGGCATTGGCAGTAGCAGTGGTAGCGGCAGTAGCAGCAGTGGCAGTAGCAATAGCAGCAGTGGCAGTAGCAGTAGCAGTAGCAGCAGCAGCAGCAGTGGCAGCAGTAGCAGCAGCGGTATCAGTGGCATCAGCAGTGGCAGTAACAGCGGTAGCAGTGGTAGCAGCAGCGGTATGTAGTAGTAGCAGTATGTAGTTTAATAAAAAGCATTGCGCTGTATAAAATCAAAAGATACGTCGTCGTTTTTCTGCTATTACGTACGCGTGTACTGTGTGTGTGTGTGTGTGTGTTTGAGAAACTTAAAAATCACCAGGCCTACGAGAATTATGGTGGAGACCTGAGGCAAAGGATGTGGTTATTAGACGCTAACGTCGCTTCCCAACTGTTGTGACGTGTTGACTAATGCATTCACTGTTGACAAAGACGGTTAGAGTGTCCGATGGATACAAGGGGTTATCGTGTATACACGCTGGTTTGGGCTCGTTGCGGCCAGTAGTAGATGCATCGCTCGAGAAATCATTCCGAATGTCATGTCTAAGATGCATAAAGCTTGTTGCCGTGCTTTCCACATTAATTTACATCTTACGACGCCCAGGATAAATCAAAAAATGAACGAGGAGACGCCTTTAATACCACTACTACGTACGGAATGCCACCAACTGCAAAATCTAACGCTCAGTAGTAGGGGGGGTATTAGGATACCAAAAATCCTTGCCGAGTGTTGTTTAGCACTTAGGGATTCCTCAGGCGGAAAAAGGCTACGATACCATTCGTTATACCAAAATGTCTCCGCAGCAGAAATACTCACACCGCAGGCAACAGCAATTGGTTGTCAATAAAGCAAACTCATAAGCCTTACCAAAGAAGGGTTTTCATGGAGCGCGAAAAGCGAGGACATCTTTGTTAAGGTCATTGGCTGGTACAGTACAGGTACTCGACCGCTCACGATAAAGACCAGATGTTGGAGGTCTGACGCACGTTCATTGGTAGCCTTACGTCGAAAATTCATGTTTGCTTTCTGAGATTTTTGAATGCTCTGGAAAGCTTTCCGAGGCTTTCGAAGGCTTCAAAAAGCATCAGGTTACAACCTTTTCTCTGCCGTCCCTGCTACTGCCTACATATCTGCTGCCAGTCATCCTGTATACCCTGACTGCTATTTTCAAACTTAGAACAAAAGCTAAAGCCATCCTTGCTAATTACATGCGCTAAATATATCGAGTAGTGGATGTAAGGAGCAACTCATGCCGACAAGAGCAGCCAGGTGACGACGCGCTCTATAATTTCTTTTAACGTCACATCGACAGGTTGTCGCTCCCTGGCTCTTCTTTCTACTCCTTCTGTTCATCGACATCCTGGTTGTTGCGGCTGTGTCCCTTGACCGTCACTACCACTTCTTTCTTTGACTCGGCCGTTGTGACATATTTTGATTTTGGAAGTCAAACTTACTTGGAGTGAACTTGGTAGCGATTTCCATGTTATTGAATTGGTGCCCTGGAAAAACTTTCCGAAGCACCGTTCATGCATGAAATCATAAGAGATTTTTGGTGTTACACACACTTTCGGAAATGTTCCCACTCGACTCTTGCCCCTTATGCATATGGTACACCGATAAGAGGCAAGCTTCAGTGAACAGAAAAGAACGAAACTCATCGTGATCGCCAAGTAGCGAGATGGGACGAGTGTGTGCATGGAGCCTGGAGCGTCTACAATGTGCAGGTGTTATCGGTGTGAAGCATGGCCCTTGTGAGATTGTCATCCGTTGTTCGCGATCCTTGTGCAACATCGGATGGTCAAACAGGTCAAACTGTGACGCCTACAAAAGAACTGGACTCGACTGCGCATTTCCCTTTCTCTTTCTTCTTCCTCACTGTCGAAAGATCTTTTCCACCTTTTCCACTTCATTGAACGATACCCTTTTCAGCTTCTTTATTGAAGGGTTGCCTTCTGCTACTTGATCCGAGTGGATGTACGTGCAGAATCAGTATTCGTTATTGTTTTCGGCGTACATTTGCGACTTTCATTAGGATCTTTGTGGCGCAGTGCACGAGTCGCTATTGCAGCGAGCCCTATCCGTGAGCGCACTACATGCCGTAAAGTTCTTTACCGCAGTGCACTCACAAAGTAAGTATACACGTAATTCCCCCCTTGACAAACTACTCTCACCCATCTTCTTCTATTTGAGGGCTGTCTTCTACTACTTGGGTCCGAGTGGGTGTACGTGCAGAATCAGTATTCGTTATTGTTTTCGGCGTACATTTGCGACTTTCATTAGGATCTTTGTGACGCAGTGCACGAGTCGCTATTGCAGCGAGCCCTATCCGTGAGCGCACTACATGCCGTAAAGTTCTTTACCGCAGTGCACTCACAAAGTAAGTATACACGTAATTCCCCTCTTGACAAACTACTCTCACCCATCTTCTTCTATTTGTAGTGATTTGTTATTGGGAGGTGTAGGTTCCTTTGGAACTGAGGCTTGAGGAGACCAAGGGAGAGCAACCTCTCCTTTGAGGAACGAAGGATTCATATACAAGCCGGTCATTTGCAAGCAACAATAAATAAACTTATCTTCTTCTGTCTTTGTGTACAATTAATTTTATTAATTTCGTTTCTACTCTCTTGAAGAAGTGTTTGTAACTATCCTGAGCATGGGCTGAACTATTGACTATTATAATAAATGCTTATCGAGGAGCAGCTTGCTGCAGAAAACGAGACCAGCCTCTCTCTGAAAGAAATTCATGGACTGTGCTTTTGTCATTGTGGTTCCGTGGACAGAGCGATCCATTCATTAATTATACAACCAGAAGTGCGATCTCTGGCGTGCCGATGGAGATGTTCACTTTTTAAAATTTGCCAAGCGGCAACTGACCACAGTGCATCCAACTTTGAAAATTCATTATTTTGTTTCGCTTTAAAAAGACGACATCCAACACCATCATCTATTATCGAAGAACGTATCATAATAAAAAAGCTGTTCGACGAGATGTTAGATTTACGATATGCCAGCAGAGATAGGTCCATTGCTTGTCCATATATGATGCTGCTTGTTGTTCTTACACATTTTCTGTCTAGAAGGATACAAGTACTAGCTCACATATGGCTAACAATGAGTACAATCAGAAAGCATATTACATGCATGAAAAGTTGTATCCTCCGAATAGGGGCGTCTATCTGTCAGGGGAGCATGCGATATATGATTTGAATTGGCACGTTTTAAATGTTTCAAAACAAAGCAACATGATGCTTACTGCCTACTACGGCTTTACAAGACGATCGAACGTATTGCTTGGAGAAATAGGTTGATAGTTGAGTACTTCACGGAGTAAGTATTTTTGTCTTTTTTTACTGTTACTATTTGGGGCTTATTGTTGTCCTGTTAGGCTCATGCATGCCGATGTGTACAGCCCTACTAGAATGTGTATTCTCATCGTACTTTTGTGAGTTCTTTTTCAAGACTATTGCTCAACGATAGCATAATACAAAACCAATATGTGTTGTGCGGCGTGTAAACAGGCACTATACCATGTATTCACCCTATTCACCCTATCCCCCTGAGGCCCCCTCGTTATCTGTTTCTTTTAGAGGCACGAACTCGGTAGAGAAATGTACATTTTCATATATGTAAAAGCTGGGTATGTCAAATACAAATTTAGGGTTTTCCAACTGCAGGGGGGCATCGGAGGAAGGGCGGGCAACCTCAGGGGTGTTGAAGGGTGATTGTTGTTGTTGTTGCTTTTATTGTTACGATGCTTACCGTCTTAATTTTAAGCTGCGATCCTTTTTTCCCGGATAGCATTCAGCGGAGGTTGTTGTTGCTGCCCTTATGACGGGTGGAAACAGAATGTCCAGAGCACGCGCAAAGAGACAGAAACGGCAAAAAAGAATTGCCTGTTTTTGGGTCAATGTCACTCAAACTGTGTCCTAAAGCAGAGTGGCCTGAAGAAAGAGCGAGAAAAGGAAAAATTTAAAACGATCGAAACCGACAATCTCTTTTCTCTCGCTCATTCCTCTTCTTCTTCTTTTTTTGTTTTCTTCCTGTATACCCCCCCCCTATCCGCTCACTTATTCCTTCCTAATACTTAATAATTAACTACTTCAGTCCCCTCAAGCACAGTTTCACCCATTCATTCACTCGTGACGCCGTAAAAGAAAAATAATGCGTTTCCATCTCGTTGCTGCAGCCCTTGCAGCCCTAGCCGCCACCTCCTCTCATGCCGCCGACGACACCACCACCACTCTTCCTGAAAATCCTTACATCACCTTGCAAGTCCAGGACGCCAGTAATTTCTGTACCTTTTTGCCTCCTGCAGACTCCGAGAACCGTAACATTGCTGATACCGAGTATATCGCCAACGTATTTTGTTTGGGCAACAATCCCCTGGCAAAGTCTGCTGGCCAAATGGCCGATGGATTTATTCAGTCGGCACACTATCTTGCTACCGATGACTATGTACAAGTTACCGGCCAGATCGACCCAGCAAAGGCTAACCTCAATGTTACCGATGAAGGTGGTCAGGTACGTCCTATTGTTCCCATCAGAAAAGCAACTCGGCTAAAGCTCATCTGATAACAATACGGTTATTCTCTCTAAACTATGACATCTCTATGTTTCAATCGCTATAACAGTATGACATTGTGATGCCCAAAGGAGCCGTTTGCGCCGGTAATTGGAAGCATTTTGTCAACCTGATTGAACCTGCTGGTCGTACTTATTGTATTCGCTGCTGTGTAAGCTAATTCAAAGTGGGATACGTCTTTATCGTGCTGGCTCTTTTTACTAACATCAATTAATCAACTTTTGTTGAATGTGCATATTAACTACAGCACAGCAAGGTGGATTGCAATCGTGGCATCTCTGAGAAGGGATGTGCACACATTATCCCTGGCGATTACAGTGGTCCCGAGAACGGTATTGCAGTTACCACTTCGAACCCGTCCTCGGCAGCTCCTCAGTCGTCGATCCCTGCCACGGCCGCCGTTTCATCGCCTGCATCTGCTGCTTCGGCATCTCCTGCAGCAAGCTCTTCGTCGGGCAACAGCAACGATGAATCTGTTTCTGCGCAATCTGTTGATGAAGATAAAGAAAGCAGCAGTGCTTTAACTCGCCCAGCTATCGCCACTGGTGTTGTTGGTCTCATTCTATCTGCTGTTGTCTTGCTTTAATGTATTGACGCTTTTATCTATTATAATTATCGTAAAAATTTATATTATAAACATGTTGTATATTATACGTATATACAGAGAAAAATTATCATATCCAGTATCTGTTTTCTCTGGCACAGACCCATGATCGTCCTTTTTCTTTATGAAAAGACAACGCAAGCAAGACCAAGCTGATCTTTGTGTCACTTGTCTTAATAAGGATCCCGTAAGAGGCAAATTTTCTGTGTATATCCAGCTTAGAATGTCAGGAAATGTTCGGTCTGTGTAACCTACCATGTGAAATCTTATCACATATGGTGTTTTTTATACATCTTACCACAGATCTTTTTGCCAAGGATATATCTAAAACATCATGCAGGAGTACAAGCACATCCAAGTGCGTATGACAGATGCTTTCGTGCTATGTTACTGCTACTATATTTATCATTTTCATTTTTAATTATTGGTTGGTTCTTAACAATTCCCGGTAATTGGCAACAAGAAGAACTCAGTTACAGTTTAGGGGAAAGGCACTAGTACGATTTGTTTAAAACTGTAACGTCTACATTGGTGCCATCTTTAGTTTGTTATACCGAGTTGAAACGAAGAAAACAGAAACCACAGCTCATCTTTTTATGCATTATCGCTATAATTAAGAAGTTGGAGAGAAACAGCATATTATATATTTGAGCTCCTCTTTAGACAAGTTGTATTAACAGCCATTTGTAGAATAAACTTCAAATAGATGTGTACTCCCTATCCCTTCCTGAGATTCTAGTCGTTTACTAAAGTGTGCCCTTTTGAAAAGTCCCAACAAGTAAAATAAAACAGTCAGATGACGAGATGTATGCTCGCTTTCTCATAGCTTCAATATTTCTCACAGTTTCTTCCAAGTCGTTTTCTTTATATTATTTTTGCAAGACAACAAGGACGACACTCTTTCCTTTTGCCAGTTTGCCCGTCCTCAGTTTCGAGCTCATATTGAAAACTTGCAGCAGAAACATATTAGTAAAATAGCCCCAAACCGGGTTTTAAAGTGCCTTATTCGGGATATAATATATATAATGGACATCGAGCCCTATTTTTCTCGGATTTCCATGATCGTCATCTCGTCTCACGTAGACAATAGGAAGCAAAACCTTTTTATGAAAAAGCTGAAGATGAACTTCTACACCTGTGAGAAACCGTACGCGTATACCATTAGCAAACCCGCCGCAGTAGCCAGCTAAAAAAAGGAATTGTGCACTATGGTGGCTTTATGCTTCAAGCAAGGAAACAGAGGGTTTTTTCATATCCACATGATGGACTGTTTTTGTGTTAGAATTATATATAGGTCACCAGCAAGTATCTTGGTGTTGTATGCTTTTACGACGAGCTCCCTTGCATAGTAACATCGTTTTTGATGCCCAACGCTAATGCTTTGTCAACAGAAACGGACGTATTGCCGAAACAAATCAGTCAACAATCATCGGGCCAACATTTTTATTTTTCTTAGCGACGGCATGTCCCCTTAGTAACAGTAAGTCTCACTAAGCAACGGGACAATATTAAATAGCAACAATACTATGTAATTTGTGGAGGAGGTTTGACCTACCAGCAATTTTTAACGCAGGATCTTTGTGACTCTATCTACTTGCACGAGCCTTTGTTGATTACGTATATAACAGTGCATTCCTTGAGTTCGCGAAATCTCACTGGAGTTTGACTCAGTGATTCTATATGGTATGGGCCATATAACGTTATTAGTCTCGTCTTTGCTTTTCATATGCATACAGGATACAGCAGTTCCCACCTGTAGTTTGTTCCCACATGGCTGCATTGATAATATCATATGCCATTTCAGAGATGAAAGAAGCTACAAAAGCGAGAAACCACACTGTAATTAGATACATCAGTATCATGGTCTCAGAAAAATCTAGCAGAATCGAAGCAGCTGCAACTATTGCACTTGCTATGATTAAATATCATCCGTTTTTTGACTATGATTAGTTATGATTGATTAATAGATATCCAAAGGCGTGTAATATGACAAAATGCATCATACTAAGGACGTCATATATAATGATGTAGGCTGTGGCTTTTTTAGTGCTTATATAAGAAATGGATGGTGCGCGCACCTGCATTCGGTTGCTTTCGTCTGTGCACTAATCAGATCTTGGGCAAACTGCTTGTAGCAGGTGCATATACTCTGACATCTACATATTAATCTTTATCAACCCTATGTCAGCTTTGAAATACACTTGATGTAATTGCTGTATCCAGATAAGTATTCAGTAATAACGTCAAGCACTATGTACCACCACCGAGATTACGTGCTTAAGTGTACAGATATTGAAGGGCTGGGTCAGCCTTCTC
>NW_026516984.1:0-8015 GCF_025766255.1 Zychaea mexicana | reverse complement strand
GCGGACTTGCTACGCTGATGGCCACGTTGGTGGTGGTTGTGGTTGTGTGCTTGTTGCTGTTGTCTCGACCGAGCATTGTCGACCGGGCCAAGGACGTGAAACGAACGACGCTTATCGGCACTCTGAGTCGACATGGGTGGCGGTGGCTAATAGTGCGTTGTTGTTGTTGTTGTTGTGTGTTGTCCACGTATATGTGATTGTGTATACCCATTGAGGATAATTGAGGATTCCGTCAATGTGTGGAGCAGAGAGTATATATGGGGATTGGGGAGGTTGCGGAAATGAGTTACATTGTTGCTTCCCGAGAAAAACCATACAAAAAGGTGCTATCGTATTGAAAAGGAGAGAAGGATAGAAAAAACTTACGTTCTGTTCTGGAGGGTCAAACAGACCGCGGGTGCTCTCTGGGGCCGTTTGGTGTTCCAGAGTTTCGAGGTCGTGTTCCATGACTTTTTCAACGAAACTGTGTGAGTAGGTAAGTGAGTGAGTGAAGTGAGTGTTGTTGGTTTTTCAAGCGGAAGAAAGGAACGACCGAAAAAAGAGATAATAAATGGCGGAAGAGGAAAATAAAGAGAAACGACGGTCTTTTAAAGAGAGAAAGAAAGAGAGAGAGAGAGAGGATGAATGAATGTGTTGTGCCGTGCGTGTATTGGCAGTGAAATAAAAAGAAAAGCGGGACGAAAGAGTAACTGAAAACGAGGTGACTTTCATAGTATGGGTCTGCTCTTGTTTGGATTACACAAGAAAAGGTTATTTACCGCAAAACCTTGGTTTTTTTTTTTGTGCTCTTTGTGTTCTTCACAAGGCTGCACAAAGACAAAGGGTTTCAACTTGCATTGAAGACCGGATTCCACTCTCAAGAAGACTTGAAGACCAAGTTGACGATGATCTTGGAGGAAAAGAAGAGAGAGAGAGAGAGAGAGAGCTACTACTCGCATGATTGTTGCTATATATGCACAACCAGAGTGCTTCTCGATATAAGCTGCTGATGAAACATGCAGTCAGAGCTGGTATATCATAGCCTAGTTTTTTGTATTTCCGCATCCTTGCATATAATCTATTTTAACGCACACACAGACAGCGCAGACAACAGGGTGGTACGACCATTTTACATGTTGGCTAATACGTTATACAGTGCTTCCAATAAGTGATGTCGCAGCCTATCAAAATTGATATCGCTTTGTGAGTTATATTTAAAAAGTCGTCAGCCTATCAGAACCAAATTCGCGCGTACAGAAATGGGAAGTCTTATTTTTAGTATTTGAAGATGGGCATGAAAATGGCGTTGATGAGAATGAATTTATTGTCGAGACGATTGCAACTCATACTGGATACTTGAGAGATGCAACCCAACAGTGAATCGTCTTTGAGTTGTCCAATGTTGATAGAAAGGCCAAAAGAGGAAGATGTCCGTATAAAGGAAGCAAATACTAAAAGAGATTATGTGCGCTACACTGTCGAGTGCAGCAGCAGCAGTAGCAGCAGCAAAGCAGTCGGGGATTCACACTCGAACTGCTCAGAGCAATATAATACGTTCCCTGATAGTATTTTCTTGAAAGTTGTGAAAAAGTGGGTGTTGGGTGTATTTTGACGGAAGAGCATAATATGACTGTTATCAATTTCATCGATGCTAATATCCTTCTGCTACTGTTGTTGAAACGATTCACTCATCTCAAGGTTTCACGCAGCACTGTTTATAACTTCATGAGATGTGAGTGCAACCTTGCAACCTTCTCCTGAGCTTAATCCAATAGAACAATTCTGGGCGGTGGCGAAGAGTAAGGTTAAGCGTCATGGTTTTGGCAATAAGACACTTTATCAAAAAAAAAATTACGGAAGCATGTGAAAGTGTGGATAAAAGTCACTCCAAAGGGTTCGTTTCGCATTCTTACAAGTGTTGGAATGTAAATGCCCAAAACAAGGACCCCATGTAACGGCTGTAACGGCTTCAAGAACAATATATAATGCAGTGATAAAGAAAAGTTAAACGAACAGGGTATACATTTTTAGTATCCACGCGTTACAAATGTGAACAAATGTAGAACTTTGGCGGCAATGCACAGTTGTATCAAAGTTTGAGCAGGAATGGCATCTAATGCACGTGGTCACAGATGACTTTTAAAGCAAATATTGCCAAATGTTCTCCGGAAAGTAAAGAAAGCTGTGTTGGCATATATATATATATATATATTAATTTGGAGAGGCATAGGCTGAGATATTCTGCTAGCAATGGTATTTTGGTATAATTCGATACATGGGGTTAATATTAATTATGTCGACGTTTGAGATGGCATGGTCGCTTTCGATCTTTTGATACATATCAAGGTACGGTGGGTGTCTTGCGATCAATGATAATCTATGGGTCATTGGAGCGCACACACAGACGATCAAAGACGTTCATTACAAACAAGATATTCGATACAGCCACTACAAGATGCGGTAGACTCTGCCGACTGTCCGGAATCTTGACTTTTTGCCAGTTGTAGCAACGTGGAAATGCCTTCTGCAGGCAGTAGCAGAACGTGGGAAATTAGAGTTCTGGCCTCTTTGGAGACAGTTGGGGGTTCAGCAGTAAAATGGATGTCGCTGCCCAATACCACATGCACATGATCTTCGAGAAACACTTGCCACTTAGTACTGCTTGAGGGAGCTTTGCATTTTGTTACAAAGCTTCAAAGGTATCAAAATTGCCGGCCATCAAATGCTTACCAAGTGGAGGACCAAAAAGGAAAAATCAAGAGTGAGCAGTTCATCGTGCTGAGAGCGCTTGACAAAAGTGCCACCCTGCTGAAGGTTGTTGGGTTATTAATGGCGGTGCCACCGTCGTTATCAACGGTCGCATCATTGCTGTTTGTTTCCAAGTGTCATCTTGTGGTTGACCATTAGCGGAGGCAGGATTTCCGTTGTTGGACTCTCTTGGGGGGGGAAGAAGAAACATCGTCATGATGTGGTCAGTAGGGTTCCGCACGAGACGAATCCCACCGATTCTATGAGGGAATCGAATTGGTGTTGTCCAAGTAAAGGAATCGAATCGAATCGTCTCGGTAAGAATCGGTAGAATCGAAGAATCGAATCGGATCTTCAACAACAGTCAATATGTAACTAAATAGGGCGTAAGCAAAGAAGTGCGCGGGAACGCGATGCGCAGTCGTTTATATATGCACAAAACCGGGGTCAACTATTGAAGCGATAGAACCAAGCAATTTTCCGTTCACATCCTCCAAACATTAATGCACATTTTCCTCTCCTTCAAAGTCTGGGCTCAGAGTGCTTCTAAAAAAATTGAGTCATTAAAGAGAGACGCGGCAATGTTTCGGACGACACGGGCGGTCTTTATAAAATGGACACCGCATTTTAACAGGAATGGAAGTATGAAATGATGTTATTCATACCAAGTACAGTGACAACCGCTTTCACAACTGTGAGTATGATATCAGGAAAATAGCATCAATCGTTAATGGCGGATCAAAGAACATGTTTTTTTGATAATGGTGTATACAACAATAATACCCATTTTTGAGGATTACTACACGAGCTGCAAGATTGGAAGCGTCGTGACCATCACAGGGAACATACAATACAGTATACATCATTTTTGTAACATATATGGATGTTGCTTGAGCTTTAAACAATATTGTACAGTAAGGACGATCAAGTTTGTACATCTCGATGATGCCTGTTCTTTGCACTTGGTTATTTGATTAGTACCTTGACAGTTGTATTGATTCCCTTGAAAACAATATGTATTATCTCAGAAAGCATTCCTGTCTTACCATGATACTCGGTTTTACACGTAAGCATCAATATACGTCGACATTCTTTCTTCGAGCCACTGTCTTTTGCACTACACGGTTTTGCCTCGGCCTTAAGTAAGGGTACATCTTGGCAACGGCACCATTGACCAGGCTTTGTGAGGTCCAGCCTATCGCTGCGAGAAGGCGATGTACTAAGGACTTGATGATTGTAGATACGGATATTGAAGCACTGCGGTACACAATGCGTGCGTCGTTATCTGGATCCTCCAGGAGTAATGTATGACCATATCCAGCGTTTCAACGAATTACACGTCGGAAAAGGTGTTCACATCATTGAGGTCGTCTACATCCGAATTTGTGCTAGATGTGTCAGAAAAATCGTCTTCAAGACACTATTTATACGTGATTGGTTATTTTGCTTTTTGACAACGCAGACAGCGTTGGACGCGAGAGAGATTTTCCATTGGCCAAGAATATCAGTCATATTACGGCTCGGTAGGGTGATCAAGATGTAGGGTATATAGCCTTATAAGCTAGTAACAAGTAAAATATCTTATTTTTGTTATGTCATGAGTTACTACTATCACTACTAATGACGGCGCTGTAGGTTATACTATATAGTATGAGTAGCATGAATATTGCTTGCTGCGGTTTGATTCGTCACTTATTCTAGGTAAAGTGTTATACCCATCCCCTTTGTTCTTTCATTCCATCAGCTTATATAAACTGTATGTACTTTGATCGCAAGTTCCGTAAGCTTAATGTTTATTTGTAACTATAGCTTCTGACCTTTGTGTACAATTTTATAACTATGATATAGATGGAATTTGTCTGTTTTCAATTAAGTCTTTCCGAAAGGATGCATGCAAGTCTGATTCGCGAATCTTTCATTTTTCTCTTAACGCAGATTCACTCCAAACCATCTTCACCATCCCGCTCCAAAAAGCAAAATAAGAAAGCTTATTTTCATTCTTTAAGATTCCAACACATCATCACATCCCTATTTTTCCCCAGCTCAAATTGTACTTACGTGATACAGTGAATCCCAGCTTTTTTCAACCATACTTATTTCAATACCCTAACTCTAGGTTAAAGTCGTAAACTTGATAAATGTTTTCAATACACCCCTCACTACTTTTCCATTACAAGACGAGCATTTAAGAATTGAGTTTTTTCTACTTTAAGTGAGTAACGACAAAGTATATATGTGCTGTCCATACTGTTCTTTTTTCCGGTAATCTTTTATAGTGTTCAATGATGTTACTGCATTGTATCGACAGTATGTTTTGTATAATGGGCTGGGTTTGACATCAGGGGTTACCTTTTCTTAATCAAAACATATTTTTCAATGAATGCATTATGTACTTGTCCTATAAAACAGAGAACATATGTTGTTATGAAAATCGATTACAGTAGTAGATCGTATATGAGAGAACCTCATAAGATTGCTTAACTTTTGTGCTGCTTCCTTCACGGAAATAAAACGAGACTTTTTCTTTTTTCAAAATTGCTCAAGAATGGCAGCCTTGTATCATAGAAATAAGCGAGGATTCACAGTGGATCAGTATTCTGTCATTATTCCCCAGAACACATACTGTACAAAGCCACTTTCACTCTCTATACTAGTTTTGTTTGGTGAGAAGAAAATCTCACATACACAAGATAGTCTCTCAAGCTTGATGTGCTTCCCTCTCCCGCGCTTATATCAAATAAAAAAAGGTTGGATCAAGTCTACTGTCGATCTTTTTAAACTTGATACATATCTACAAAACAAGACCGATCGTCAGTGTTACTCGTCCTATCTAAATCATACATCCCAAGCACCGCTTTCTAATAACATCCGCAAAACCCTTTACCTATAAGATCCAAAGTGAAAGAGCTGACGACGAGTGAGCATACATATTACTACGATTAGTTCAAGTGGATGTTCGAGTTGGAGAACAAGATAGATAGAAATAGAGTTTTATGTGCGCTTAAATAATGCAAACTGTGTGAAACATACTAATGAGATTTTGTACTCGTTAAACCAATCTCATATCATGCTTTAATCATGCTGATACAGTAATACCATGATAACATAACTCCTATAGCAACAGCAGTGGTTTAATACACAGAGTAGATATTTTATCATAGAATTAAAAGTATACATGATATTATCTTACATATTATAATTACAAGTGGGAAACTAATGCTTGAAAGTACTCCTGACAGTGGACGAAGTACTCGAGCTGATTCCTTCGCGTCTAAATTTGAGGAACGTAGCCGACAATCTCGAAGATTACAGCCTCGACGCGTATGTGCAACTTGACGACGATATGTTGGCGTTGTCAGATTCGCAACTTGTGATCAACATCCGGGATTGTATCCAGGCTGTTGACGGATACCATTACTACGAAGCATACCGAACAGAACCACGAAGAAAGTTCGGCTATTCTTTCCTTTTTCGATGCTCGCAAGATTTCCATGTGCAGGATCAAGCAGCCGTTCGTTTACAATTGTATCGGCGTATGCCAACTTTCTTGTGCAATGGCCGCATCAGTGGCATGGTCGGTAGAGTGAATGGTTACTTCCACTTGAACATCGAACACTCCTGTGGGCATGAGGCTGCACCTGCCGTCGAAAATAACGCCGTCCCGCAAAATGTACGTGCATACATCGCTGCAAATGCCATCGACTTGGATGCACAACAGCTGCATCGTAACATTATCCGTCAGTTTCGACAAGAAGCGACAAGAATAACGCAGGGGCAAGTGTATTACTGTGAGTGCCAGTCAATCTAAGACCAATATACACTGCACGACACCAGTTCAGATCGGCAGAGACGCTCGTCGGCAGAGCCGCTGACAAGGGTGTCCGTAAGGTATGTCAAAATGTCCTAAATAAATACTAATACATGCGAGGATAGTGTATATGTTCACTTCGATGCGTTGAGAAATAGACAAGAACCATTAATATAGAATCAATAAAATTCAATAACCATTAAACAGATTTTCACCTCAGCACAAAACAGTAAGCATTTAAAGATGAGTGGTTATATCAGTAGTTGCACATGTCATGTTACGAAATTAGACAGATACAGAGAAGATATCAGCATGGACACTGCAAGAGAATGAATTTTGATATAAAAAGATGGAAAGTTGCTTGGGGCGCGCAAGCTTTCCATGCAGGATTAATTAAATATAACAACTAATGATGCTAACCGTCCAGGGATGGAAGGCTCCATAAAAAAATCATTTGATACATAGTGCAGAAGTTGAGATAATATAACAGAAAAGGCTACAGTACATAGCGTGCTATTTTATAAAGTGCGCGTGCGGACATGGCAGTGGATATTTATCAATAGAGCTTGATTAGCAGTGTATTCTGGAAAACGGATTTTGGTTCAGTTACATGATTAACCGCTCGGAGAAATTAATTTCCGAAATCCGTTTCCGTGATTTTTTTGAAACGGCTAGGTAGGCGTTAAGTACTGTGCCGTTGCACGGAATAAAGCCCGTTATAAATTAAGCGATGTGCCGTTGTAGAAAATATCAAGCCCTGTTGTGGATTAAGCACTGTGCCGTTGCACGGAGTAAAGCCCGTTATGAATTAAGCATTGTGCCATTATGAAAAACCCAAGCTCCGTTATAAATTAAGCAGTGTGCCGTTGTAGAAAATATCAAGCCCTGTTGTGGATTAAGTACTGTGCCGTTGCATGGAGTAAAGCCTGTTATGAATTAGGCACTATGCCGTTATGAAAAACCTAAGCTCCGTTATGAATTAAGCACTGTGCCGTTGCACGGAGTAAAGCCCGTTATGAATTAGGCACTGTGCCGTTATGAAAAACCTAAGCTCCGTTATAAATTAAGCAGTGTGCCGTTGTAGAAAATATCAGGCCCCGTTGTGGATTAAGCACTGTGCCGTTGCACGGAGTAAAGCCCATTATGAATTAGGCACTGTGCCGTTATGAAAAACTCTAGGCCCGTTATGAATTAGGCACTGTGCCGCTATGAAAAACACAAGGCCCGTTATGAATTAAGTACTGTGCTGTTGTAGTCTTCACAGCCGAGGTCGCAGACCGACGGCTTACTATTATTATTCGAGGCGTAAGCACTGATTCAGATTGTGTTACCATTTTTTCTTTATTGGGTCGAAAGTCCAAAGAAATAAAATATGTGAAACATATATGCTATAGCTGTATCATATACAAGCGACTGGGAAACAAACAGACAAACAAAAGGGAGAGGAGGGAGGGACAATCTGAATCAGTGCTTACGCCTC
>NW_026516983.1:0-8117 GCF_025766255.1 Zychaea mexicana | reverse complement strand
ATCTGTCCTTTGGTGCTGGTTGGAGCGATGGATAGCGTTGTATGCAACGACTAACCACTCTTGATCCTCGGTCTCCTCACTCTGAAAAATAGCCCAACAGGCTGGCAACACAGCGTTCTTGATCACCGCATTGCACTCCTCACCGTTGCCGTGATAGAGGGGATGGTTGAATGGTAGGCCGCATTTGAAACACATTAACCGCCTGTGAAGCAAAGTAGAGAATAATCGAGCACAGGTTAGTAAAGGGAAAAAAAAGAAAATACGAGAACTTGGTATTAAGGCTACATACTTATAGGTGAGGCACATGCTATACAAACCATGCTTGATGAAGCACCTTTTGCAGTAGTCGTGCTGCGAATGATCGTCGTAAGGTGTAACATTGCATTGCGGGAGACGGCGAAGCAAACAGACGACACAAGTTGACTTGAGCGCTTCACATTGATCAAGGAAACGCTCCTTCTCCTGTTGGATGCGGTCGTGCTCTTCTTACGCCTGTACAAAGGCAGCAACAGGGTGGAGGGCAGGTGGTGATTGCTGTCGTCGTCGTTGCATTGAAGGCTGGTAAGTGTGACAAGTAAAATATATACAAGATGAGTAAAAATTGAACCTCTAAACAATAAAGCTACAAAAACATATACTTGACTTACATGTGAAGGGGCCGGCAGATCAAATGGAACTTCCTGCCGCGTCTGTGTTTGCAGGGCATTGGCTGACCGAACAGACAACGACAAGGAAGATTCATGGTGTGATTGTTGTGATAAGTCGTGACAGATGCCACACTCCACAGCTTCACTATCGGTAAGACAGTTCAAGGATGGGCGACCGTCGAGATATTGCTGTAACTTGAAACGAATGCATGTCTTGGACTATAACAGATTGTATATTAGCAAACGCAAATAGATTAACCTCCCAACTGTATCTCCTTCTTTAAATTTTAGGTTTTACCTTTGCAAACGCAAGCATCTCTTCTGCGTCGCTGATGCTGGATTCGACTTCCTGGTTTTGTTTGTTTCTGTCAATGGTGCTCTGTTCTCTGTCTTCGACATAATACACCCGACACACTGAAGTTTGCCCGTCACGACCTGCGCGACCCGTTTGTTGAGCGTAATCCAACAAACTGTAAGGCAACCTCCAGTGGAACACCTTCCGCACATCAGGAGCGTCAATGCCAATACCGAACGCCGAGGTCGCGACCATGATGCCGCTGTCGGACATCCAGCCCTCTTGAGCCTCGTCTTTGGCTGTCTCTGGGAGCTGGCCATGGTAAAGTCGTGGAGCCAAGTCTTGATATCCACCATTCAAAACATCAAAGAGTGTTTCGGCATCCTGTACTGTCTTGCAGAAAACAATACCGCGTTCGTTGGGAAAGATAACACGTAAAGATTCTGCCAATGTATTGAATGCGATATTGTTGGTGATGTTGCTGGGCAAGGGATGAATTTGGTACGACAGGTTTACCCGCGATGTGGACTGTGCGCGAATTGTTGCAAAGTTACAGCCATAAAAGATACGGGCTCGATCTTCCATGGACGGCGGCATGGTGGCTGTGAGAAGGAGAAGAGGGACAGGGATGGCACGTAGAACAGTGAGCTTGGCCATGGCGAAGCGGAAGGATAGCCATGTCATGCCCAGGTGGCACTCATCGACGACAAAACGGGAGATTTGGCTTTCATGCTCCAAGCAGAACTGGACAAAGGGGGCAGAGGCAACAGCTTCAACTGGTGCCAGCAGCACCTGTGCGTTGGGCATAGTAGGGGCGCCGGCTATATTAATTAATGTATAGATAATGAGTTTAAACTGATAAATGGTATACTAATACAAAGCAATACTCTTTTTTTTCCATAAAGAAAAACACTTACATTGCCACAATGCGGTCCGTAAACCTGCTCGCACCAAGCGACGCTCGTGGTCCTTGACCAGTGCTACCAAAGGGACGATGACGATCGAAAGCTTGCCGTTTTCTAGGAAAGGGGGAACGGGTGCGCGAATTTTTACGTACTTCCATTTTCGGCGATTGCAGGAAAAGCAGTCGCTCTGGCAGGAAAACCGGTCTCTTTTTTCTGAGTGCGTTCCTTGACTACTTACACTCACTAGTCATACAAACTCACTGACACCAACTTTTACGTACATCAACCTTTACGTACCATGTCCTACAACATGAAATCTGAATTTACAAAATGGATCGACGGCGATGAGATTGAGCAGGTCACGTTAATTCGTAAAACGGACCAAACTTATGCGCGACCCACTGACATCGGCTGGCAGCTACATCAGCAAAATCAAAAGAAAACTGAAAGCGGTGTTAGCATCACGAAGGTTTGTCTCGGTGCCGTGCATTATGTAAAAGACGATTGCGTACGAAAGAACCTTCCGGTCAAGCCAGCCAGCACCAAAGCACTTATCAAGCTGCAGAAGTGTGTCAAGTGCGATACGGAGTTGCGACATATTCCCTGTAAGGTTCGTGTCCACTTCAAGTTCGTTGGCAGTGTGGGCAGTGTCGAACATTGTGGTGTGCATTCGCACAGTCGATATGAAGCCGTTCATATCAGCAAGAGCTCCGTCGCCAAACTTGCCGAGAGAGTTTTGCGATCCCCGCAGGAAAGACCCATGGCTCTTGTTATAGGCACCAGCTCTCAAAGACCAATGAACCCACCACAACCTCTGCGCGAGATCGACAGCGACTTACAGCATGCTGGTAAAGTTGCGTATCACCGCCGCAACATCCTTGCAGCGAATGGCTTCAACGCTAAAGGTATACCCAGCATCGAAACAGTAACTGCTTCAGTAATGAAGCTCAATGTCGAGTATCCCGGTTATCTTCGTTCACTACTCGACCTCCATCCTGACAGTTTTTGCATTCCTTTCGCTTCGCCGTACATTCTGGACGATGTTGACTACAGCCGCCAACCAATTCTAATGGATGTCACTTACTCCTGCTTTGGCGACGGCTATTACCTCTGCAACTCTGTCATATATCAAGAAAAACTGGAAAAGTATGTTCCAGTTTTCCAAGCGGTTCTTGGTGGTTTAACCACTAAAAACTTCGTTTCGTTCTTCACGACAATGTTCAAAGTTTTGAATGTAAAGAAAAACGACGACGGTGAACCATCTATGTGCGGGATAATGATGGACTTTTCCCAAGCGCAAAGAACCGGCTTTTTTATCGCGTTCAGCAACATTTTTCCCGGTGCCAAAAGTGGGGAGACTTACTTAAAGGGTTGCTATTTTCACTGGAAACAGTCGGTTGAACGTATACAAAAAATGGGTGATGTTGTACCAGTGGAACGCCGAAGGATATTCTTGGAATACACCAGGGTCATGTATGAGACGACGGTGGAACAGATGTTTGATGTTGTAACCGCTCAAATGGAGAAAGAATTCCCGCATACTTCAAAATGGCTAAACTGGTGGCTTCGACCTGGCGTTGCTAGTATGATCTTTCGCTCGAAAACGACGATGCATGAAGAGCTTTTACTCAATGCCACAAGAACAACGAACGGCGTAGAATCATTCCATCGTAATATCTACCGTTTCGTTCAGCAATCCAAGCCGATTCTTTCAACGTTACCTGAACTTTTCAACTATATGCGAAATGAAGAGAGTAACTTGGAACATGTTCTTGCTGGCAAAAATATACGTTATAAGATATCTGCGCCTTCGTAAGTTTCTTCTTAGCGTGGTGAGGGTGTGTATTGCATCGAAACTAGTTAGCATCTGGCTTATTCTACGCTTTATATATGCAGTCCTTTCAAAGCGCCTAAAAAGAAAAACATAAGCGACAGTCGTCCTCCAGAGAAACTCAAGCAATTATTGTCAAGAAGTTCTACCACCAATACCAGAAAGCGCTATACAGAAAATAATTCAGATCAAAATGAGCCAACCAAAAGAGCAAGAAAAACAACTAATGATACTTCACTTGGTAAAACAATAAGCTTGTTGTTTGTAAGAGTTTGAGAATACAGTAATTGGAACCTAATTAAAACATGTATATAGACTCTTTGGCTGTACCTGAATATCGAGAGGATACCGAAAAATACGATTATAGTAGTCAAAAAGAAGCAGCTGAAGATTGTGACAGAAAAAGAAAAGAAGCGGCCAATGCTCGAGAAGAACGCGCGAAAAAGCTATCTGATATCCGAGAGTTGTTCAAACAGCAAAAGAAGCAAGAATATAGAGCGAAGAAAAATGCAACGAAAAATATGACGTACGTAAATTGAGAGAGAAATTATTCAAAGCCTAATGTATACCTGATACCTTTAGTGAACGTTCTTCGCATTTGAGCTCGCTAAACAAGTATCCAATCGCTATTGTTCCCAATGCTGATAATGCTTGCTTTATCGACTGCTTTTTACAAATAATGTTAAGGGTGATTCTGCCTTACATTCCTGAACCTCCGAAAATCGATAATGATGAAAGAGCACATTTACTATCAGACCTTTGGAGTGCGTCCAGACAGCAGGACTTTACAGGTCCTGTCTTGTCCTTCCGCCAGTTTATCTGGGACCACGGTACAAAGTTAAATATCGAGCGCAAAGGGGTATTCGGAGACCCAGCAGACGTGCTCCAATGTATACTTAAGAATAATGATATTTTACGTGCCTATCTACAATTCAAGACAAGACCACAGGCCACCAAAATATCTACTCCTAAGGACAATAGCGCCAAAACATGGATGGCTGAGGCCTATGTTCAAGGAGACAAGATTCGAAACCGGTCATCCATCTTCCACTTGATGGATAAGGATTTCGATGAGGAGGACCTTGAAGATCCCACCGAAAGCAGCTTTGACCAGTTACTGCAACAAAAGATTATACAAGCTCGTGTTGAAACCAGCAGCAGAAATCTTTACATGCAAAACATTGTCAGCTATACCAGCTTCATCATCGTTCACGATCGAATACTAGGAAAAGATCACGAGTGACGTGAAAAATACGCGTCCAACGAATCCAGCATGGTCTATTATCCAGAGCATATAAGCATAATGAAAGCAGAGTATCACCTATGCGGAACATATCATAATCTTATAATTACAAAATTATTATAATTTTTTATTTATTTATGATATTTTTTTAACTTTTGAATTTTTGTTTATATATTTTTTTGAAAAGTATTTTTTATATAATTATAATAATAAAAATAATCTTTTATTAACATGATACTCAAATTATATTAAAGGGATATAGTAATAGTTGTAAAATTTTGTTTGGAAAATAAACTTATTTATATTATCATTAAAAAAATCATGGCATACTCTATTTATAAGAAGTCTATATATTAATTATAAAAATAATTATGGGAAAATATTAGCAAATATAAGTGTTGAAGGATTTCCCAAAATAATTTTAATTTTATTTTTCTTTTTTTTTATATATTTTTTTTTCTTTTTATTTAAAGGTTTATCTAACAAAACATTTATATTTTGCTTAACCTCTTGAGGTTCAAATGGATCTTTTATATTATTTTTTCTATTTTGTTTCTTTTTTTTATTTGGAATATGTAGCTTAGAATGTTTACAACAGAGAAAATCATCTTTTTTTCCATTTAGATTTGTTTTAATTTTTTTAGCACAAAAATTACCTGAATATTTTCCTCTTTTATACATATGGGTACAGAAATTATTGTTCATAGATAGATTTAAAAAATGGTTTGAAGAAAATAATTCATTGATTTTTTTATTTATTTTGTTTTTAATTTTTTCAATTACATTTTTTTCGATAAAATAATCCAATTCAGATTCCATAAAGGTATTAGTTTCATTGCATAGATTTTTGCATAGTTGAATATGATTAATTGGAAGGAAGTTATTAAGTACAACCATTTTTGATAAAACTTTGAGATGATTTTCTTTCTTATTAAAAAAAAATTCAATTTTATAAATAATTAAAAGTAATTTGTAATTATGAGAAATTTTTGTAACTCTTAAAAAATTTGTAACTTTTAATTTTTATGAAATATTACAACTAGGATACATTCCCCTATGTGGCAGAATCTACTGTACACGACCTACTGGTTTTCACTATATAGCAACATGCAGAGCGCCTGACAACAACATTTACGAGTTCGATAATACGAAGCGTGTCGCTAAAAAACTCAAGAAAATCCATGGCAAGGTAGCATACACGCACTCCGTCATATATTGTAAACTCGCACAGGACAATAATCATCTTGACAAACCGTTTATTACGGAAGAAGAAGAAAAAGAATTTGAGCGGTAATGAGCTATATAAATCTCCATACAGGGATAAAGCGTCAAGCTGATGCTAACCCGCTATTATATTTCTGTTAGCCTATTACAAGATCCAGTAGTATTACACCTATTGCAAAAGACAGGAAAATAAGCATATTCTACTTCTCTTTATCATATAAATAATATCCCAAGTATAAATCTCCCTTTTTTTTGCTTCTTCCCCTTTCTGCTAAATCCATGTACCTTTTTTTCTTTTCCTTAAAATATATTTTGCTCTTCCTTACCCTCCCTTGAAACTTAATAATATACAAAGAGTGCTACGACGTTCTTAAAATCAAAAGAAAAAATGTACTTGTGTGATTATTATGCAAGTGGATAGGGTGCATCCCCTTATTTCACCCCGGTTGAGTTTGAAAAAATTGGAGGGTGGGTGGCTGAGGCGGGAGGAAAGAGTGGGGTTCAATAGCAGCAGCAGGGAGGGAAAGAAGCAACAACCAAAGATTTTTTTTTCTCATCAACAACTACCATGGCGAATCAACAGCTGCGAACACACTTGTATATGACTTTTTACTGTCTCCATGATGAATAGAAGAGAAAAAGAAAACAAAGCGGCACAATCCACAGATTTAACAAAAAACGGAATTATGGTAATTGTTTTTTTAAAAAAAAGCATGTGCTCAAGATTTGTAAAGGTGTAGACCGCCGTTACTGTAAAAAAAACGATAGCCTTTCAAAGCTGCGTAAGTGATCAAGGGAAGGAAAAGGTTGTCGGTTGTGCTTGGGATATAGCTTCGGTGGATACTTGCTCATTCAGAATTACTGATTCTTTCTCTTTTTTTTTTCTATATATACTTAATGCAACATCTTGCACCATTCCAACGTCAAAATTACGTGTATATTACAACATCGTCTTCTACTTGCACATTCAATTCGTACTCACAACAACAACGACGCAACAATCTTCTTCTCCCTTACTCAAACACAATCGTGTACAACATGACGCCGATTCACCATTGACTTGCAAAACATACAACCTGACGCAATTACCACACAAACATCGCCGGTCTTAATGGACGAAGGGGCTAAAGATAGCAGGAAGGACAACTGATCAGTTTTTCTCATATTTGTAAACGTGGATTAATTAAAAATAAAGAGCGATGACAGATATACAAGGAAGACAAAAAAAGAGGTTCTATAAGTGTTATATAAGTGCGAAGGATGTTGTTGTGTGGGGATGCGTGGACATTGTAATTATTGACGTTGCGTAGCAGAGCGTCTGGTGTGATTGTACTGTCTCATGATGTCTTCATGGAAAAGAGCTAATTCCCTTACACGCTGTGCATATTGTTCAGCCACTTCTGGTGGTATTGTAGAGAGCTGCAATATGCTGTTTCGGTCATGATGCATTGATGTTAAGGTTTGGGCAATATATTGCAGATTGTCGCGAAGGTCGTCAACAATATCTACTGTTTCTTCAACAGCTACGTTCTCAACAGCTTCAGCAATTTGCAACTCACCTTGCTGATTAGGAATCGTATGCGGAATCAGCTCAAGTGCTCTAGTCTGCTCTGTTTCAAAACCAAGCATCATATCTGTGAATCGCTTCAACAAATACAAGTGCTTGCAAGGAGCTTGTCTATGCATAAAATCTTCACAGGTACAAGATAAAATAAGCTTATCAGCATTGACAGCTATCTTGTATACCTCGGTTGATTGAGACTGAAATGAGTTCACTTCCCAGGTGCCCATCATTGGAGTACTGATATGTTCCCCCTCAGGATTGCGGATCATTGTTGCAATAGCATCAACAGGTACTAGAGATGCAGTATATCGGCGCAGTGATAGTTGATTTTCGACAGGACCCATACGACCGTTGTTGCCCAAGACTCGTTCGCGTTCGCATTTAAAGTAAAACTCGACTTCGTGCGTA